>NW_026516632.1:0-6757 GCF_025602895.1 Polychytrium aggregatum
CGTGGTCAGAGGAAGTTGTTCTATGGGGTCTTCGAGGCTGCCAACGTAGACGTCGTCAGTGGTGACTTGCTGCAAAAGCCATGGCCACATGCGGGCAAAGATGTCGTCGCCCAGGTTGCTTCGGTCGTAGTATCCCAGCACGATGATCATGAATGAGGAAAGGATGAAAATGACGCCACCGGCTGATCTCTATACTGATATTTTTTTTCAACCTGCTTGAGCTCCTGATGGATGGACATGTGAAGCAAATCAAGCTCTCGCTGGTGTCAATTCACGAACTTTGATGATGATCTTTTTAATTGTCTCGGGATTGTGCCATTCTGATTTGTCTGCTCTGTCGCTGTAAACAACTCCACCAGAGCTCAAGGTTCTCCATATCTTCATAGAGTTGGGTTTTCTTGATACCGATGAAGCGGGTAATATCGAGAGAACCGTCTCTCTTGCGCTGGGTAATCAGCTCATCGGCCTTCTCTTGGACCAAGGTATATGCGAGTAGGATGCCAGTCAACGCACACATCTGGAACATGAGGTTGGCATAGGTATCAATATGGTCCTTAAGATAGACATCAGCATAGTAATCCAGATTATCCGTTTGACTTCTCTTAGTTTCATAGTCAACGGCCTTGCGAGTTGTAGCAGCCGCTTGGGCATCAGCATTTGCGTAGCTGTACATCAACTTTTGGCGGTCATCGGCGTTTGTAAAGGGTTCCATATCACCGGTTCTATGGATTTTACTGAGTGATTTATTGAATGCATTCATGACAGAGCTCACGATATTCGAGGAATTCATGGTGAATCCCCATGACATGAAAAACTCCTTAAGCGTGCGCTTAGCGCCTCCGGCAGCGTCTGCATTGATAATACCCATACTGAGCAAACTTGGAATGACTTTATCGAAGGCAGTGCTCAGCGCCTTGACGACATCGTTGGCAAGTTGGAGGGTTTTGGCATTGTCGTTGTTGGCCCCTGAAATGCGGTTCTCCTTGGGGATCAGTCCGCCGGCAAACGCGTGGTATCCAATGACCTTTCTGTTGCCGACATCGGAAAGGAAATCCATCAGTGGTTGTTCGGCCTTCTTGAGCATAGTTTCCGAGACAAACTTGTAGATCTCCTGAACCTCGCTATCGTCCATGATGATCTGACCGGGCACCCATCCCTTTGGAGGAGGGGGAATACCGCGCTTCAGCCAACCCTCAGCAGTATCCCAGTGTGGGTATGTCATCTGGGCCCAGTCGTTCAGCTTGACCGAGTTCAATATCTTGCCTCGCAAATCGCCCGTAAAGGTTTGCTGGTCGGCAGTGAGCGAGTACCACGGATGGGCCATTGGAGTTCGATAGGCGGTGAATGGGTTCTTCTTCTGCACAACGATATCAAAGTGCGTGTCGTAGGGAATGACCTTGTAATCCAAACCGGTCTTCTCGGAGAGGGCCTTCAGCTGGGCGTTGAACAACGGCTTCGGGCTCAATACCAGTGCCGACAAAGTCGGACTTGCGGATGCGGACCGCAAAGACGTTGGGATCGGTGGCAGTCAAAGACGATGCTGTCGCGGTGAGCGGGTGTGCAGATGCAGATCCAAGCGGGTTCAAGGCACCGAGTGAGCCGAGCGACAGGTTCAGAGCATGGGTTGCATCGCTGATCGAGGAAATCGGGGTCACGGTCGACTTTGTCTCCTTCCACTCGAGCATGTTCTTGTTGAGCTTTTCGATGTTGCTATTCATCTTCTTGAGATATGTCTTCAGAGTATCCGCTTGCTTGCTTCCCTTCTTGGAGTCATCATCATCATCATCATCATCGTCGTCGGCATCAGCGTCATCGCTGGCACCTGCCCATTGATCGGGATAACCATAATCAGAGCGGATTGCCATGTACGGGCGATTATCTTCGCCTCGTGCGATCTGGCCTTCGCACAAAGGATCTTCCTGTGGCTGGTGTTGCTTCTTCTTGCCAAACCAGCCGCTCAAGAACCCGCCTCCAGACTTCTCCCTCCCAGACATGTCATATGCGCCATCAACCATCTCCTCATTGGGAACAGAGTCGACGGGCCGGATGATAATGATAGCGGCACCGAATGACTTATGGGGGCGAGGTGTGCGATACTGGGCAACCTCTCGACTACTACTCGGTCGTCTGTGTGGGCGTTCGTCATCATACTGATACGAAGAGTATTTATTGTCCATCTGTGCACAGTACTGCTGATACAAACAGAGAATATTTTTTTCGCTCCGCTCTACTCCTCAGTGGGCTGTTCCTCGGAGGAGGAAGTCTCTTGCTCCTGCTGCTCGGCATCGCCAGTCGTGCGCTTGCAAGGAAGCATAGAGGGGACGTCAGTGTTCACAAAGGCAGGTGCGTTCTCGGCGAAAAAGTCAATGTCGCCAATGTTGCTGTCGCCGCTGCTCAACACTCTGATCTGCCAGAGACGCAGAGTCAAGGACGAGTTGTTGTTCCTGCCAAGGAAGAGCTTGGTGATCTCGACGATGGGGATGACGCGGGCATTGGCACTGAGGACCTGCTCGACATTGCTGGGGTTGACGTCGATCAACTTATTGCCGGCCTCGGTGAACTTGACGTCGTACTTGCCGGCACGGAAGGCGTTCGGGTTTTGAGGGTCGCGGTCGATGCTCACCTTGATGTTGGGAGGATAGGCGATTCCGGTCTGGCCGATCTTGGTGGTGACGGTACCCTTGTAGCGATCGGCGACCTGGTTGCGACTCAATTCACGGCGCTCGTTAGGGAACAAGGGAACGGCGAGGTTCTTGCTCTTCTGGACCTGGAGATCGATCATACGCTCGTCGAGTTCGACGAGTTTATGGTAGACCGCTTCGAGGATAGGATCGGTCTCATGGCCGTCGAGGCTGAGGCACATGGTGATCTTGCCATTGTCGCTGGGAGCGGTAGCGTTGGCGACAACCTTGTCGTTTTCTTTGTTGTCGGTCCAGAGCTTGGCCGCGAAGGGAAGGCACATCTCGGGGAGCTTGAGCTTGATCGTGTCGCGGGAAGTGCCGTAGTTGACAAAAGCAAAGTTGCCATAGGAGTTAGAAAATGGTTTGGGATCAGTGATGGTGATCTTACTGACGTCAAGGTCCTTGATGTCAACGATGCCGTGATTCTGAGTGGCCTTGAAGGAAGACATGGCTAGGATAGTAGTAGGCGAAGAGAAGAAAACGCAGAAAAATGATGCGATAGAAGTGAGAGAGGGAAAGTCGATGGTGCGCTGCTTTTAAGCGTTGGTGGGAACGACTTTGCATCGAGCCTGGTCGTGATCACTACTGCGCCACGATTTCGGCAGGGACGTTAACAGGGTCCGCGGCGGGGACGGGGTCTTCCGTTGTTGTCGCCGTGGCGGGCTCGTCCTGAGCTTCCAGCTTGGGCTTGCGTAGAAAGTGTGGGTTAAGATAAGTCTGCAGGTTAAAGTACGAGACCCCCAGGGAACCACTCTTGTCGATCGGGTGACGGATCGGGCCCAGCAGCTGAGCGAGCTTCTCGTCGGGGTGGATCACCCGGCGGTTCTCGGTGTCCTCGAGACTATGCTTTTTGACATAGTCGATAACAGACGAAGTGACGGTGGTGCGGGCAATCTCTTGGTCGGCGGGGATGCCCAAGAATTCGCACATGGCAGCGGAGACCTTTGTGGGCTTGGCGAAGCCGCTGGGCTTGCGCGGAGCTGTCAGCCTGGCAGCGGCGTCATCCGCGGTCGACGTGTCATCTCCGCCGGCTTGCGTCTTCCGCTTGCGGGACTGGGAGACCGCCGCCTTCTGGGCCAGGCGGTTGTAGCGGTCTTGGCTCTGCTGGGCGGTGCGCATCTCGCGCTGGTAGGTGGCCTTGGCCGACTTAATCAGCTCGATCGTCTTGCGCGCAGTGGACACGTCATCGCGGAGATTGCTGATCAGGCGTTCGGCGAGCGGCAGAAAGCTGGCGACCGGATCGGCAGCGACAGCAGGAGCAGCAGCAGGTGCGGGGGTGGGGGTGTCTGTGTTCTGGGACATCTTGGCTCGATATACTATATGGGTGAGAAATTCTTTATTGCTCTTCAGCGCAGGGGAACAACATGAAAGGGGCGCGGATCATGTCTACCATGATACGCAAGTATGCGATTTCAAATACATAAGTGCCAGTGCTATGAATCGTAATTTTGGTGTAGCTCTGTGGCGAGTCTGCGGGGGCTGTATAACGGACCGGGTCGTCACAGCTGCCAATATCCTCCACTACCGCCTGCCAGTCCTTAAAGTTCAGCGCAGTAACACTTCCATCCTTGCCGACGGTGCTTATGTGCGTTGTGTCCTTGTGACGACCGGTGTTGTAGATTTTTCGGGTAGACGAAAGGCTACCGGACTGATTGACTCGATTGACACCGTTGGTGAATGGGAGGTAGACGGACAGGGGCAGTGCGTCGGCCGGTACATGCAGACGGGCGTTGAAGGTGAAATCCATGCCCATCGGTTTGAAGCCCGCTGATTCTTCGCAAAGGTACGACTTGCTCTGGGGCGAGGGCTTTGTCTTCCTCTGAATGGACTCTTGTGTCTCGTCAGTATCGATTCCGAACAAACCAAGTACATTGTTGCGCTTGGTTGTGTAAATAGCCATGATACGCCTCTCTAGATCTTCGGTGATCTCGACTTCCGAGAGGACGAACACAAACCGAAGTAGATTGCGGACTCGATCCAGGACGTAGACCACCCAGGGGAGATTGCATGGCAAAGCAAGCCATTGTACTAGGTCCGTCGTTTGTCGGTCGAGCGTCCCAGCCACCGTTGACATCGACAAAACCTTGGCGCAAGCAATAATGGCTGGGTGGTGACGTCGGGCTTGGTCGGAGTACTCGTAGACGAGCTGGTAATCACCGCCCGTGTTGTAGCCGATCCTATCCAGGTCAACGACATTATCGTCACCGTCGCACAATTCCGGGATGGTATACGAGAGCGCAAACAAGCGTGGGTTGCGCTTGGCTTCATGGAGGCACTCGAGCACACACAGGAAGCTGACGTAGTTGAATAAGGCGGTGCTAACTCCAGCGAATTGAACTTCATCTACCAATGCTTCGTTCGCAATCCGTTCCGTGATGTACCGGGCTGCTATACTTGAGATCGACCAGGAGTGAATGATACCATCTTCATTGCTGAGTGTGGCAGCGGGCGTCTGATCGCTGATGATCGTGTGCCACAAGAGGGTACTCGGTGGCTTCGGTGGTGAAGTGAACATCGAGGCGAGCTTTAGGTACCCGGCTTTGCAGCGAGAAATTGTCGTTTTGCGACTCGATCCACGACCGATGGATCCGGATTGCTTTTTCTTGACCGATCCTTGCTCCCTTCGGGCCGAACGGTTGCACTGAGCTTGTGGCGCCGGAAGCGCAATGGGTGTCTTGAGACACTCGATCGCCGGAGCGGGGGGCTGTTTTCGTTCTTCGAGTGGCGGTTCCTCAATCAGATCGACGTCTGATTCATCGGATTCAAGGCCGTTGAACAAATGATAAGTTGAAAAATCCGCTGCCGATATGGTCATAATAGTGCGCTGGCGAAGTTTGATCTGGGAGGATGATGGGGTCTGGGGAGACGACTCCGCTCTTGGGCGGAAGTTTCACGTCGGTGCTGCGCCACCCTTGCAACATCGGGATCAGCTGAGGCCCACGAGAATCATGTAGATCAGAACGAAGAGATAAACGAGCATGGTTGCGATGGTTGCGTACGACATGCGTGCGAATGTGCTACGTTTGCTGCGTTTGCTGCGATCAGGCCCACATTTTTTCCCCAGCGCTTGCCATCGATCGTCCCAAATGAATACCAAGATCCAGCCGAGCCGCCCCGTCCTGGGTATCCCGCCTCGAACGACATCCGAATGGATCGATACCCCGCCTCCAAAGCAGAGGGAACGCAATTACTTTATTTGCGTCGAGTCCATCAAGCGTGCACCTGTCTATCCGTCTCCGGCAGAGTATCGCTTCCCGATCCTCCAGCCCTTGCGCGATGTCATTCGTGTCGAGCTCGTTGGAGGGACCTTGCCGTCGACACCGGCCACGACGCCGCCCTATGTCATCCTTGATGTTAATGAGCTGAACCACATGGATGTCGGCAGTGCAAACGGTGCCTTCAATGTGCTCTTTACCGCCCCCGGAGCCGGCTCGTCCACCCACAGCATCGTGCAGACGCAAATGACCCAGACAACGACACTGATCTGCCAGCCGTCCATCCCCAGACTCAATTACCTGTCGATCGCCTTGCGTGCCCCCGACGGCACTCTCATGGACTATGGCACCGGCTTTGATCCGTCAAACCAGCACATGCTCATGTTCAAGTTCACGGTCTTGGAGGCCTTTGGGCAGCTACCTTAAGGGAGAAGCGTGAGTGTCTGCTGAATGGCAGAAGCAGTGCGTGGGTTAGTGGGACTGTACGGATACAAGAGTCCCTTGGAATCGACCACAAAGAGCGTCGGGAACCCGTTGACACCCAGGATCTCTGAAATCTGCCGTTGCTTCACACCGTCAAAGTGAAAGACCGGGAAGGGTGCATTGCGAAGCTCCTTGGCAAGCCGGTGGCAGTGGCCGCATGTCGTCATATATGCGACCACCAGGGCCTTGCGACCCAGAGCACGCCTGAATCGTACCGGAGTCCCTGGCTGCATTCCGAAATCAAGATCGACCCGCGGCTCGATCGGCTGTCCAAAGGTCGTGAATACGTCTTCATTGTGCCGCTTGTGCTTCAGAGGCGGCAGTGGGCTGAATGGTGCAAACTCGATCATTGCTGTCTTCTACATCAATAAAAATTTT
>NW_026516633.1:0-6425 GCF_025602895.1 Polychytrium aggregatum
TGTTAGAGTCCGAAGGGGACTCAACGGCAAAAGAAGAAGTGAGCTCGAAGTGAGCTCAGGGAAAGGCAAGGGTTAAAGTCCGAAGTGGACTCGGAGAGGGAGCGAGGGAAGCAAAGATCCGTTCAAGATAAGACTAGTCTCGAAATGAGACGTGAGGAACACTCAGAGAATAAAGTAGAAGGCACTTTATTTAGTCCTATTTTGAACGCTGAGGTTCGACTACACATCGCGGGGGTCAGGCTATTTATAGACAAGTCCGGACTTGGCAGCGAAGGGCGGCCAAGGGAGGGAAAAGTGGGCGATCGAGCAGGGCGAAGGGGGCGATGCACGAACGAGGGCCGAGAAGGACCACCGAGACAGGCAGAGAACCAAAGCGAGGGAGGCGCAAGCAAAAGCGAAGCACCTGGCAGGAGAAACGTGCAAAGGCGAAGCAATGTGACTCAACGTCCAAGAAGCGGATTGGTCAAGTATAAGGTTGGGGCAAATGCATGCGAGATGAACAAGAGATCGGGGCGGTCAGGCAGGTCATGAGTCACCGGTGGTGGGACACATGACCGGCAGCCGAATTGCAACCAATCGCAGCAAGGCGCGTGCACAAACAAACCGGCGCGTGCGAAGAAGACAAAGGAAGCGGAGCAGCGCGGGGAAACGGAAGTGCGGAAGGAGCGGAAATGGCAGGCAAAAGGCGGAAAATTGGAGGGGAACTGCAAAGCTACACACAAACAAACAGAAAGGCAAAAGAACAGCCAAGTGTGCAGTCAAAGTGGAGAACAAGCAGAAGCTATCCCTAACATCATCCCCTTCCTTAGCGACGAACTCCGGGCGTCGCCTTCGGCTTTGAGGGATAGCGAAGGTGGAAGTCAGCAACAAGATCAGTGGCGTGGGAAACATTGGCAGCGGGCTCCCAAGACCGGTCAGTCTCGGAATAGCCCTTCCACTGAACCAAGTACTGTAAGCGACCACGGAAGAGCCGAGAATCGAGAACAGTCTCGACCTCAAACTCTTCCTGGGAGTCAACAAGAATGGGTGGAGGTTCGGGTTGGGTGAACTCGGGAACAATGTCCTTCGTTCGGGGTTCAAGGAGGGATACATGAAAGACGGGGTGGACTTTGAGTGTGGAAGGGAGTTTAAGTTCAAAGGCAACGGGGTTGATGCGGCGAAGAACTTTAAAGGGGCCAAGCTTTTTCTGATCAAGCTTGTTGGAGGGACGAAGGGTGCGGATGTGGCGACGATCAAGAAAAACGAGGTCGCCAACGGAGATGTCGGGAGTGGGGAGACGGGATTTGTTGGCCTGCAAAGTGTAGGACTCTTGGGCAACCCGGAGGTTGGCCTTGAGATCCTCGAGAACGGTCTGAAGTCGGTCGACACGTTCTTCGGCAGAGGGCACAACAGAGGGATCACGAATGATAGAGGGATCGAAAATGGGGTGATGGCCATGGACTGCAAAGAAGGGAGTCATGCCAGTGGAGGTGTTTTCCGAGTTGTTGTAAGTGAACTCGGCAAGGGGAAGGTGAAGGGTCCAGTCGTCTTGCAGGTAATTGCAATGGATACGCAAATACTGCTCGATGACCTGGTTGAGAACCTCGGTCGAACCGTCGGTCTCGGGGTGGAAGGCAGAAGAAAGGGAAATCTTCGTCTTCAGAAGCTCATTGAAGCGCCTCCAGAAGGCCGAAGTAAACTGAGTTCCTCGGTCCGAAACAATAGACCGGGGACAACCATGCAAGCGGAAGATGTGGGAGAGGAAGAGTTCGGCGGTTTGCTCGCCTGTAACCGTCTTCGTGGTGGGCACAAAGTGTGCTTGTTTGGACAGGCGGTCCTTAACCACGAAGATCGAGTCAAAACCGTTCGAAGGTGGGAGATCCGTGATGAAGTCCATCGACAGGTCCCACCAACGTTCGGAAGGAACGGGGAGAGGATGAAGTAAACCATAAGGGGAGTGACGGGACGGCTTGGCTCGCTGGCACGCTTCACAATTAGCAATGAAGCGACGCACAGACTTACGAAGCCGGGGCCAGTGAAAGTCCCGGGAGACGAGCTCAACGGTCTTGGCAAGACCAAAGTGACCAGCGGCAGCGGAGCAGTGACGTTGCTCAAACACTTTGAGCTGGAGCTCGGGGGAAGGGACAACGATCAGGTCTTTAAAGTAAAGGAGACCGTCACGGAAGGAGTAATCGCCATCAAGACGTTTGGCGTTAAAGTCAGAAAGGAGGGAACAAGAAAGGGTGGCAGCTCGAATCTCGGAAAGAAAGTCGGGATTCGAGCCGATAACAGTGATGCTGTCGAGAGAAATAGACTCGAACAGCTGAAGGAAGTTGGTGGAGTGGAGGGAGTCACCAGGCTTTATCTCAAAGTCAGAACGGCGACTGAGAGCATCGGCTTTGGTGTTGAGACGACCAGGGCGGTGGTAAATGCGAAAAGCAAAGTCAGAAAGGAATTGGGCCCACCGGAACTGGCGGCGAGAAAGTTGAGAAGCGGCAGTGAACCGGGTAAGGTTCTGATGATCAGAGAAAACAAGAGTGGGAATATCAGGGTCGGCAGCCATCAAGTAATGACGCCAGGCGGTAAAGGAATCGACAATGGCGAGGAGCTCTTTGTCGTGAGTGTCATAATTCACCTCGGCGGGACGGAATTGCCGAGAGTGAAAAGCAACGGGGTGAAGAGCGCCGTCAGGGTCAAACTGAGAAAGGACGGCACCCAAAGCAAAGTCAGAAGCATCGGGCTCGATGACAGCGGGTTTAGAGAAATCAAAGTATCGAAGAATAGGTGCGGAAGTGAAGGAAAGTTTAAGAGAATCAAAAGCCTCTTGGGCCTCGGGAGACCAAGAGAAGGTGGAGGATTTGGTAGTGAGGGAAGTCAAAGGACGAGCAAGTGCGGAAAAGTCCTTGACGAAGCGGCGGTAAAAGTTTGCGAAACCAATAAAGACTTGGATATCGCGAGCAGAAGAGGGAACAGGCCAAAGGGAAACGGCCTCGACCTTGGCAGGGTCCATTTTGATGCCATCGGCAGAAATGATCATGCCGAGAAAGTCAACTTCAGAAAGGTCAAAAGAACACTTGGCCGGATTGACCTTAAGGGAGTGTTCACGAAGGCGAGAAGAGAACAAGCTTAACATGCTCCTCATGCTCCTGGGGATCTTTTGAGAAGATCAGGATGTCGTCAAGATAAATGACAACACAGACACCAAGGAGGTCCGAGAAGATGTCGTTCATAAAAAACTGAAAAGCAGCGGGGGCATTCGAAAGACCAAAGGGGATAACATTGTACTCGTAATGAGCCAGATTTGCAAACAAAAGCAGTCTTCCACTCATCGCCCTTCTTGACACGAACCAAGTGGTAAGCATCAGGAAGGTCAAGGTGTGAGAAGACGCGGGCAGAAGAAAGTTTATCCAGAAGATCCTGGAAGAGGGGAAGTGGGTAACGGTTCTTCTTCGTGATGGCATTGAGGCCTCGGTAGTCGACGCAAAGGCGAAGACCACCATTGGGCTTCTTCACGAAGAAGCAGGGAGCACCAACGGGAGAAGAGGATTTGGAGATCCAACCACGTGCGAGGGCGTTGGTCAGATACTCCGAAAGAGCAGATTCCTCGGCCGGGGACAAAGGATAGACTTTCCCCGGCTTTGGCAAACGAGGTTCCTTTCCATCCTCGGTCCGTACAAACTCAATGGACAAGTCATACGGACGGTGAGGAGGCAAGGAAGAAGGAGGGTCAGACTTGAGGCTGAAAACGTCGCCAAACTCATTGTATTTGAGTCGGGACGCCTCGAGAGTCAACAGGGGTGCCAGACTCGGCATACACCTTCGTCGTGAGCACGGACCTTATCGACACCGTAGGATACGTCTCCGGCGAAGGAGGACGGATATCCATTTGGGCAGCGAAAATGTCGAGCTTGTCTTCCCGTGCAAGACGGAGAAGACTCGCCGCATTAACGAGCTCAATGTCGGGCGAAGATAAAGCCGTTGGCTCTTCAGAAAGCGAAGCAGAGTCAAGGCGGGAAGAAAGGGGAAGGCGAAGTGCCAAAGGAGGGAACCGGTGTAAGGGAAGGACCGGAGGGAGAGGAGTCAAAGGCGAAGTGCCCGAAGGGGGAGGCGAGGAGCCGGAAGCGGGACGGAGTGTCCAAGGAGGAAGCAGAGACATCCGCGAGGATGTGTCCATCAGCAAGGCAAGAGGGATCGGAGAACTGAAAGGGAGAGGGACTTCCAATTAACAACTGGATTATGCAAGCGCATCCAGGGAAGACCAAGAGTGATGGGAGTGGTGGAGAGTCGAGTCACAAGAAAAGAAATCGACTCGGTGTGGGAACCAATGGTCAGAGTCAAAGGCGCGGTTTGGAAACGAATGAAACCGGCCGAAGAACCATCAGCAAGGGAAACGGAGTAAGGAGTAGAAAGAGGGATAAGAGAGAGTTTATGGAGATCGGCAAAGGCAGGATCAATGAGGGCAAGAGCGGAACATCCATCATCAATAAAAACAGAAAGGGAGATGGAGACCGGGCCAGAAAGACTCATGACGATAAGAGTGGCCGGAAGAAGAAGCTTATCGTCCGATAGTGACGAGTCAGAGGGGGAAGATGTTCGTATCGCCGAACAGACCACCTCGCTTACTTGCGAGGTGCTGCTCGGCTGTGAGCATTTCCCGAGTTCCGTTTGACCAGAACCGGGCACTGCTGAACATCGCGACTGCCGGGACAAGACTTTTCCCCGCAGTACAAGCAGAGACCCTGCTCACGACGTCGCTTTTTCTCGACGTCGGAGAGCTTAGCAGGGCGGACCGAGACAGAGTCAAGGTCCATGGGAGTGGGTGCAGAAGAGGAGGAAGAAGAAACATGCGCGGGAGAATGGTGGTGATGGGGAGCAGAGCGAGAAGAAGGAGGAGGAGGTTGGGAACGGGAGGAGACCTTGAGACGATGGAGGGCATCGTCGTACTCGACCGCTGCCTTGATCAACTCGGGCAAGGAAGCGGGAGCGGGGCGGAGACCGATGAGGTGGAACTTGACCTCAGACTTCAAACCCTCCTTGAAGAAGTGCATCTTGGTGGGTTCGTCAGTCTGGACGCGGGCGGCGAGCTGGACGAAGCGGGTGGCGAAGGCTTGGCAGGACTTGAGCTGGACCAAGCGTTTGAGGTCGTTCAAGGCCTTATCTTGCGAGGAGGCCGTGTCCTCACCGAAGGTCGACTTGAGGGCAACTTCAAAATCCGCGAAGGAAGCCGGGAAGCGGTTTGGCCATATAAAAGGCGGCCTCGTACCATTTGAAGCTTCGCCGCGGAGGAAGGAGGTGGCATATAAAGGACCTTCTGGCGCTCGGGCGCAAAGAAGGCAGGATCGGCGAGGAAGACGAGGTGGCACTGGGCGAGGAAGGCCGTCGTCTCGTCGCGGGAACCCTAGGAACTCCTTGGGCTTGTTCACCTGGTAGACTGGCGGGGAGCGGCGGCGGGAGCTTGCAGATCTTGGATCTGACGATGGAGAGCAGCGTTCTGGGTCATGAGGGCGTTCATACGCTCCTCCATGCGCGCCAGGTACGCATTGAGATCTGCCGGGGGTGCAGCAGGCTCAGCCATCGGATCGACGAGGGAAAGAGAGGCGAAAGAAGAAGAAAGGCCGGGAAGCCAAGAGGGAGCGTTCAAAATGATGTTAGAGTCCAAGGGGGACTCAACGGCAAAAGAAGAAGTGAGCTCGAAGTGAGCTCAGGGAAGCAAGGGTAGAGTCCGAAGTGGACTCGGAGAGGGAGCGAGGGAAGCAAAGATCCGTTCAAGATAAGACTTAGTCTCGAAATGAGACGTGAGGAACACTCAGAGAAAAAGTAGAAGGCACTTTATTTAGTCCTATTTTGAACGCTGAGGTTCGACTACACCTCGCGGGGGTCAGGCTATTTATAGACAAGTCCGGAATTGGCAGCGAAGGGCGGCCAAGGGAGGGAAAAGTGGGCGATCGAGCAGGGCGACAGGGGGCGATGCACGCACGTACGAGGGCCGAGAAGGACCACCGAGACAGGCAGAGAACCAAAGCGAGGGAGGCGCAAGCAAAAGCGAAGCACCTGGCAGGAGAAACGTGCAAAGGCGAAGCAATGTGACTCAACGTCCAAGAAGCGGATTGGTCAGTATAAGGTTGGGGCAAATGCATGCGAGATGAAACAAGAGATCGGGGCGGGTCAGGCAGGTCATGAGTCACCGGTGGTGGGACACATGACCGGCAGCCGAATTGCAACCAATCGCAGCAAGGCGCGTGTGCACAAACAAACCCGGCGCGGTGCGAAGAAGACAAAGGAGCGGAAGCAGCGCGGGGAAACGGAAGTGCGGAAGGGAGCGGAAATGGCAGGCAAAAGGCGGAAAATTGGAGGGGGAACTGCAAAGCTACACACAAACAACAAAGGCAAAAGAACAGCCAAGTGTGCAGTCAAAGTGGAGAACAAGCAGAAGCTATCCCTAACAG
>NW_026516634.1:0-6420 GCF_025602895.1 Polychytrium aggregatum
TGTTAGGGATAGCTCCTGCTTGTTCTCCACTTTGACTGCACACTTGGCTATTCTTTTGCCTTTCTGTTTGTTTGTGTGTAGCCTTGCAGTTCCCCTCCGATTTTCCGCCTTTTGCCTGTCTTTTCCGCTCCTTCCGCACTTCCGTTTTCCCGCGCTGCTCCGCTTCCTTTGTCTTCTTCGCACGCGCCGGTTTGTTTGTGCACGCGCCTTGCTGCGATTGGTTGCAATTCGGCTGCCGGTCATGTGTCCCCCCACCGGTGACTCATGACCTGCCTGACCGCCCCGATCTCTTGTTCATCTCGCATGCATTTGCCCCAACCTTATACTTGACCAATCCGCTTCTTGGACGTTGAGTCACATTGCTTCGCCTTTGCACGTTTCTCCTGCCAGGTGCTTCGCTTTTGCTTGCGCCTCTCTCGCTTTGGTTCTCTGCCTGTCTCGGTGGTCCTTCTCGGCCCTCGTTCGTGCATCGCCCCCTTCGCCCTGCTCGATCGCCCACTTTTCCCTCCCTTGGCCGCCCTTCGCTGCCAAGTCCGGACTTGTCTATAAATAGCCTGACCCCCGCGATGTGTAGTCGAACCTTAGCGTTCAAAATAGGACTAAATAAAGTGCCTTCTACTTTATTCTCTGAGTGTTCCTCACGTCTCATTTCGAGACAAGTCTTATCTTGAACGGATCTTTGCTTCCCTCGCTCCCTCTCCGAGTCCACTTCGGACTCTACCCTTGCTTTCCCTGAGCTCACTTCGAGCTCACTTCTTCTTTTGCCGTTGAGTCCCCTTTGGACTCTAACATCATTTTGAACGCTCCCTCTTGGCTTCCCGGCCTTTCTTCTTCTTTCGCCTCTCTTTCCCTCGTCGATCCGATGGCTGAGCCTGCTGCACCCCCTGCAGATCCTCAACTGCGTATCCTGGCGCGCATGGAGGAGCGTATGAACGCCCTCATGACCCAGAACGCTGCTCTCCATCGTCAGATCCAAGATCTGCAAGCTCCCGCCGCCGCTCCCCGCCAGGTCTACCAGGTCAACAAGCCCAAGGAGTTCCTAGGTTCCCGCGATGAAACGACGGCCTTCCTCGCCCAGTGCCACCTGGTTTTCCTCGCCGATCCTGCCTTCTTCGCGCCCGAGCGCCAGAAGGTCCTGTACGCCACCTCCTTCCTCCGCGGTGAAGCCTTCAAGTGGTACGAGGCCGCCTTTATATGGCCAACCGCTTCCCGGCTTCCTTCGCGGATTTTGAAGTTGCCCTCAAGTCGACCTTCGGTGAGGACACGGCCTCCTCGCAAGATAAGGCCTTGAACGACCTCAAACGCTTGGTCCAGCTCAAGTCCTGCCAAGCCTTCGCCACCCGCTTCGTCCAGCTCGCCGCCCGCGTCCAGACTGACGAACCCACCAAGATGCACTTCTTCAAGGAGGGTTTGAAGTCTGAGGTCAAGTTCCACCTCATCGGTCTCCGCCCCGCTCCCGCTTCCCTGCCTGAGTTGATCAAGGCAGCGGTCGAGTACGACGATGCCCTCCATCGTCTCAAGATCTCCTCCCGTTCCCAACCTCCTCCTCCTTCTTCTCGCTCTGCTCCCCATCACCACCATTCTCCCGCGCATGTTTCTTCTTCCTCCTCTTCTGCACCCACTCCCATGGACCTTGACTCTGTCTCGGTCCGCCCTGCTAAGCTCTCCGACGTCGAGAAAAAGCGACGTCGTGAGCAGGGTCTCTGCCTGTACTGCGGGGAAAAGTCTTGTCCCGGCAGTCGCGATGTTCAGCAGTGCCCGGTTCTGGTCAAACGGAACTCGGGAAATGCCCACAGCCGAGCAGCACCTCGCAAGTAAGCGAGGTGGTCTGTTCGGCGATACGAACATCTTCCCCCTCTGACTCGTCACTATCGGACGATAAGCTTCTTCTTCCGGCCACTCTTATCGTCATGAGTCTTTCTGGCCCGGTCTCCATCTCCCTTTCTGTCTTTATTGATGATGGATGTCACCGCTCTTGCCCTCATTGATCCTGCCTTTGCCGATCTCCATAAACTCTCTCTTATCCCTCTTTCTACTCCTACTCCGTTTCCCTTGCTGATGGTTCTTCGGCCGGTTTCATTCGTTTCCAAACCGTGCCTTTGACGTTGACCATTGGTTCCCACACCGAGTCGATTTCTTTTCTTGTGACTCGACTCTCCACCACTCCCATCACTCTTGGTCTTCCCTGGATGCGCTTGCATAATCCAGTTGTTCAATTGGAAGTCCCTCTCCCTTTCATTCTCCGATCCCTCTTGCCTTGCTGATGGACACATCCTCGCGGATGTCTCTGCTTCCTTCCTTGGACACTTCGTCCGCTTCCGGCTCCTTCGCCTCCCCCTTCGGGCACTTCGCCTTTGACTCCTCCTCCCTCCGGTCCTTCCCTTACACCGGTTCCCTCCTTTGGCACTTCGCCTTCCCTTTCTTCCCGCCTTGACTCTGCTTCGCTTTCTGAAGAGCCAACGGCTTTATCTTCACCCGACATTGAGCTCGTTAATGCGGCGAGTCTTCTCCGTCTTGCACGGGAAGACAAGCTCGACATTTTCGCTGCCCAAATGGATATCCGTCCTCCTTCGCCGGAGACGTATCCTACGGTGTCGATAAGGTCCGTGCTCACGACGAAGGTGTATGCCGAGTCTGGCACCCCTGTTGACTCTCGAGGCGTCCCACTCAAATACAATGAGTTTGGCGACGTTTTCAGCCTCAAGTCTGACCCTCCTTCTTCCTTGCCTCCTCATCGTCCGTATGACTTGTCCTATTGAGTTTGTACGGACCGAGGATGGAAAGGAACCTCGTTTGCCAAAGCCGGGGAAAGTCTATCCTTTGTCCCCGGCCGAGGAATCTGCTCTTTCGGAGTATCTGACCAACGCCCTCGCACGTGGTTGGATCTCCAAATCCTCTTCTCCCGTTGGTGCTCCCTGCTTCTTCGTGAAGAAGCCCAATGGTGGTCTTCGCCTTTGCGTCGACTACCGAGGGCCTCAATGCCATCACGAAGAAGAACCGTTACCCACTTCCCCTCTTCCAGGATCTTCTGGATAAACTTTCTTCTGCCCGCGTCTTCTCACACCTCGACCTTCCTGATGCTTACCACTTGGTTCGTGTCAAGAAGGGCGATGAGTGGAAGACTGCTTTTGTTTGCAAATCTGGCTCATTACGAGTACAATGTTATCCCCTTTGGTCTTTCGAATGCCCCCGCTGCTTTTCAGTTTTTTATGAACGACATCTTCTCGGAGCCTCCTTAGGGTGTCTGTGTTGTCATTATCTTGACGACATCCTGATCTTCTCAAAGATCCCCTGGAGCATGAGGAGCAGGTTAAGCTTGTTCTTCTCTCGCCTTCGTGAAACACTCTCTTAAGGTCAATTCCGGCCCATGGTTCTTTTGACCTTTCTGAAGTTGACTTTCTCGGCATGATCATTTCTGCCGATGGCATTAAAATGGACCCTGCCAAGGTCGAGGCCGTTTCCCTTTGGCCTGTTCCCTCTTCTGCTCGCGACATCCAAGTTTTTATTGGTTTCGCAAAACTTTTACCGCCGCTTCGTCAAGGACTTTTCGCACTTGCTCGTCCTTTGACTTCACTCACCACCAAATCCTCCACCTTCTCTTGGTCTCCCGAGGCCCAAGAGGCTTTTGATTCTCTTAAACGTTCATTCACTTCCGCACCTATTCTCGTACTTTGATTTCTCCAAACCCCGCTGTCATCGAGCCCGATGCTTCTGACTTTGCTCTGGGTGCCGTCCTTTCCCAGTTTGACCCTGACGGCGCTCCTTCACCCCGTGGCTGTTCACTCTCGGCAATTCCGTCCCGCCGAGGTGAATTATGACACCCACGACAAAGAGCTCCTTGCTATTGTCATTCCTTTACTGCCTGGCGTCATTACTTGATGGCTGCCGACCCCGATCATCCCACTCTTGTTTTCTCTGATCACCAGAACCTCACCCGGTTCACTTCCGCTTCCCAACTTTCTCGCCGCCAGTTCCGGTGGGCCCAATTCCTTTCTGATTTTGCTTTTCGCATTTACCACCGCCCTGGTCGCCTCAACACCAAAGCCGATGCTCTCAGTCGCCGTTCTGACTTTGAGATAAAGCCTGGTGACTCCCTCCACTCCACCAACTTCCTTCAGCTGTTCGAGTCTATTTCTCTCGACAGCATCACCGTTATCGGCTCGAACCCCGACTTTCTTTCCGAGATTCGAGCTGCCACCCTTTCTTGTTCCCTTCTTTCTGACTTCAACGCCAAACGTCTTGATGGCGATTACTCCTTCCGTGACGGTCTCCTTTACTTTAAAGACCTGATCGTTGTCCCTTCCCCCGAGCTCCAGCTCAAAGTGTTTGAGCAACGTCACTGCTCCGCTGCCGCTGGTCACTTTGGTCTTGCCAAGACCGTTGAGCTCATCTCCCGGGACTTTCACTGGCCCCGGCTTCGTAAGTCTGTGCGTCGCTTCATTGCTAATTGTGAAGCGTGCCAGCGAGCCAAGCCGTCCCGTCACTCCCCTTATGGTTTACTTCACCCTCTCCCCGTTCCTTCCGAACGTTGGTGGGACCTGTCGATGGACTTCATCACGGATCTCCCACCTTCGAACGGCTTTGACTCCATCTTCGTGGTTAAGGACCGCCTGTCCAAACAAGCACACTTTGTGCCCACCACGAAGACGGTTACAGGCGAGCAAACCGCCGAACTCTTCCTCTCCCACATCTTCCGCTTGCATGGTTGTCCCCGGTCTATTGTTTCGGACCGAGGAACTCAGTTTACTTCGGCCTTCTGGAGGCGCTTCAATGAGCTTCTGAAGACGAAGATTTCCCTTTCTTCTGCCTTCCACCCCGAGACCGACGGTTCGACCGAGGTTCTCAACCAGGTCATCGAGCAGTATTTGCGTATCCATTGCAATTACCTGCAAGACGACTGGACCCTTCACCTTCCCCTTGCCGAGTTCACTTACAACAACTCGGAAAACACCTCCACTGGCATGACTCCCTTCTTTGCAGTCCATGGCCATCACCCCATTTTTGATCCCTCCATCATCCGTGATCCTTCTGTTGTGCCCTCTGCCGAAGAACGTGTCGACCGACTTCAGACCGTTCTCGAGGATCTCAAGGCCGACCTCCGGGTTGCCCAAGAGTCCTACACTTTGCAGGCCAACAATTCCCGTCTCCCCACTCCCGACATCTCCGTTGGCGACCTCGTTTTTCTTGATCGTCGCCACATCCGCACCCTTCGTCCCTCCAACAAGCTTGATCAGAAAAAGCTTGGCCCCTTTAAAGTTCTTCGCCGCATCAACCCCGTTGCCTTTGAACTTAAACTCCCTTCCACACTCAAAGTCCACCCCGTCTTTCATGTATCCCTCCTTGAACCCCGAACGAAGGACATTGTTCCCGAGTTCACCCAACCCGAACCTCCACCCATTCTTGTTGACTCCCAGGAAGAGTTTGAGGTCGAGACTGTTCTCGATTCTCGGCTCTTCCGTGGTCGCTTACAGTACTTGGTTCAGTGGAAGGGCTATTCCGAGACTGACCGGTCTTGGGAGCCCGCTGCCAATGTTTCCCACGCCACTGATCTTGTTGCTGACTTCCACCTTCGCTATCCCTCAAAGCCGAAGGCGACGCCCGGAGTTCGTCGCTAAGGAAGGGGATGATGTTAGGGATAGCTTCTGCTTGTTCTCCACTTTGACTGCACACTTGGCTGTTCTTTTGCCTTTCTGTTTGTTTGTGTGTAGCTTTGCAGTTCCCCTCCAATTTTCCGCCTTTTGCCTGCCATTTCCGCTCCTTCCGCACTTCCGTTTCCCCGCGCTGCTCCGCTTCCTTTGTCTTCTTCGCACGCGCCGGTTTGTTTGTGCACGCGCCTTGCTGCGATTGGTTGCAATTCGGCTGCCGGTCATGTGTCCCACCACCGGTGACTCATGACCTGCCTGACCGCCCCGATCTCTTGTTCATCTCGCATGCATTTGCCCCAACCTTATACTTGACCAATCCGCTTCTTGGACGTTGAGTCACATTGCTTCGCCTTTGCACGTTTCTCCTGCCAGGTGCTTCGCTTTTGCTTGCGCCTCCCTCGCTTTGGTTCTCTGCCTGTCTCGGTGGTCCTTCTCGGCCCTCGTTCGTGCATCGCCCCCTTCGCCCTGCTCGATCGCCCACTTTTCCCTCCCTTGGCCGCCCTTCGCTGCCAAGTCCGGACTTGTCTATAAATAGCCTGACCCCCGCGATGTGTAGGCGAACCTCAGCGTTCAAAATAGGACTAAATAAAGTGCCTTCTACTTTATTCTCTGAGTGTTCCTCACGTCTCATTTCGAGACAAGTCTTATCTTGAACGGATCTTTGCTTCCCTCGCTCCCTCTCCGAGTCCACTTCGGACTTTACCCTTGCCTTCCCTGAGCTCACTTCGAGCTCACTTCTTCTTTTGCCGTTGAGTCCCCTTTCGGACTCTAACAC
>NW_026516635.1:0-6391 GCF_025602895.1 Polychytrium aggregatum
GATAGCTCCTGCTTGTTCTCCACTTTGACTGCACACTTGGCTGTTCTTTTGCCTTTCTGTTTGTTTGTGTGTAGCTTTGCAGTTCCCCTCCAATTTTCCGCCTTTTGCCTGCCATTTCCGCTCCTTCCGCACTTCCGTTTCCCCGCGCTGCTCCGCTTCCTTTGTCTTCTTCGCACGCGCCGGTTTGTTTGTGCACCGCGCCTTGCTGCGATTGGTTGCAATTCGGCTGCCGGTCATGTGTCCCACCACCGGTGACTCATGACCTGCCTGACCGCCCCGATCTCTTGTTCATCTCGCATGCATTTGCCCCAACCTTATACTTGACCAATCCGCTTCTTGGACGTTGAGTCACATTGCTTCGCCTTTGCACGTTTCTCCTGCCAGGTGCTTCGCTTTTGCTTGCGCCTCCCTCGCTTTGGTTCTCTGCCTGTCTCGGTGGTCCTTCTCGGCCCTCGTTCGTGCATCGCCCCCTTCGCCCTGCTCGATCGCCCACTTTTCCCTCCCTTGGCCGCCCTTCGCTGCCAAGTCCGGACTTGTCTATAAATAGCCTGACCCCCGCGATGTGTAGTCGAACCTCAGCGTTCAAAATAGGACTAAATAAAGTGCCTTCTACTTTATTCTCTGAGTTTCCTCACGGTCTCATTTCGAGACTAGTCTTATCTTGAACGGATACTTGCTTCCCTCGCTCCCTCTCCGAGTCCACTTCGGACTTTACCCTTGCCTTCCCTGAGCTCACTTCGAGCTCACTTCTTCTTTTGCCGTTGAGTCCCTTCGGACTCTAACATCATTTTGAACGCTCCCTCTTGGCTTCCCGGCCCTTTCTCTTCTTTCGCCTCTCTTTCCCTCGTCGATCCGATGGCTGAGCCTGCTGCACCCCCTGCAGACCTCAAACGCGTATCTGGCGCGCATGGAGGAGCGTATGAACGCCCTCATGACCCAGAACGCTGCTCTCCATCGTCAGATCCAAGATCTGCAAGCTCCCGCCGGCCGCTCCCCCGCCAGGTCTACCAGGTCAACAAGCCCAAGGAGTTCCTAGGTTCCCGCGATGAAACGACGGCCTTCCTCGCCCAGTGCCACCTGGTCTTCCTCGCCGATCCTGCCTTCTTCGCGCCCGAGCGCCAGAAGGTCCTGTACGCCACCTCCTTCCTCCGCGGTGAAGCCTTCAAGTGGTACGAGGCCGCCTTCTACATGGCCAACCGCTTCCCGGCTTCCTTCGCGGATTTGAAGTTGCCCTCAAGTCGACCTTCGGTGAGGACACGGCCTCCTCGCAAGATAAGGCCTTGAACGACCTCAAGCGCTTGGTCCAGCTCAAGTCCTGCCAAGCCTTCGCCACCCGCTTCGTCCAGCTCGCCGCCCGCGTCCAGACTGATGAACCCACCAAGATGCACTTCTTCAAGGAGGGTTTGAAGTCTGAGGTCAAGTTCCACCTCATCGGTCTCCGCCCCGCTCCCGCTTCCTTGCCTGAGTTGATCAAGGCAGCGGTCGAGTACGACGATGCCCTCCATCGTCTCAAGGTCTCCTCCCGTTCCCAACCTCCTCCTCCTTCTTCTCGCTCTGCTCCCCATCACCACCATTCTCCCGCGCATGTTTCTTCTTCCTCCTCTTCTGCACCCACTCCCATGGACCTTGACTCTGTCTCGGTCCGCCCTGCTAAGCTCTCCGACGTCGAGAAAAAGCGACGTCGTGAGCAGGGTCTCTGCTTGTACTGCGGGGAAAAGTCTTGTCCCGGCAGTCGCGATGTTCAGCAGTGCCCGGTTCTGGTCAAACGGAACTCGGGAAATGCTCACAGCCGAGCAGCACCTCGCAAGTAGCGAGGTGGTCTGTTCGGCGATACGAACATCTTCCCCCTCTGACTCGTCACTATCGGGACGATAAGCTTCTTCTTCCGGCACTCTTATCGTCATGAGTCTTTCTGGCCCAGGTCTCCATCTCCTTTCTGTTTTATTGATGATGGATGTTCGCTCTTGCCCTCATTGATCCTGCCTTTGCGATCTCCATAAACTCTCTCTTATCCCTCTTTCTACTCCTTACTCCGTTTCCCTTGCTGATGGTTCTTCGGCCGGTTTCATTCGTTTCCAAACCGCGCCTTTGACTCTGACCATTGGTTCCCACACCGAGTCGATTTCTTTTCTTGTGACTCGACTCTCCACCACTCCCATCACTCTTGGTCTTCCCTGGATGCGCTTGCATAATCCAGTTGTTAATTGGAAGTCCCTCTCCCTTTCATTCTCCGATCCCTCTTGCCTTGCTGATGGACACATCCTCGCGGATGTCTCTGCTTCTTCCTTGGACACTCCGTCCGCTTCCGGCTCCTCGCCTCCCCCTTCGGGCACTTCGCCTTTGACTCCTCCTCCCTCCGGTCCTTCCCTTACACCGGTTCCCTCCTTTGGCACTTCGCCTTCCCTTTCTTCCCGCCTTGACTCTGCTTCGCTTTCTGAAGAGCCAACGGCTTTATCTTCACCCGACATTGAGCTCGTTAATGCGGCGAGTCTTCTCCGTCTTGCACGGGAAGACAAGCTCGACATTTTCGCTGCCCAAATGGATATCCGTCCTCCTTCGCCGGAGACGTATCCTACGGTGTCGATAAGGTCCGTGCTCACGACGAAGGTGTATGCCGAGTCTGGCACCCCTGTTGACTCTCGAGGTGTCCCACTCAAATACAATGAGTTTGGCGACGTTTTCAGCCTCAAGTCTGACCCTCCTTCTTCCTTGCCTCCTCATCGTCCGTATGACTTGTCCATTGAGTTTGTACGGACCGAGGATGGAAAGGAACCTCGTTTGCCAAAGCCGGGGAAAGTCTATCCTTTGTCCCCGGCCGAGGAATCTGCTCTTTCGGAGTATCTGACCAACGCCCTCGCACGTGGTTGGATCTCCAAATCCTCTTCTCCCGTTGGTGCTCCCTGCTTCTTCGTGAAGAAGCCCAATGGTGGTCTTCGCCTTTGCGTCGACTACCGGGCCTCAATGCCATCACGAAGAAGAACCGTTACCCACTTCCCCTCTTCCAGGATCTTCTGGATAAACTTTCTTCTGCCCGCGTCTTCTCACACCTCGACCTTCCTGATGCTTACCACTTGGTTCGTGTCAAGAAGGGCGATGAGTGGAAGACTGCTTTTGTTTGCAAATCTGGCTCATTTGAGTACAATGTTATCCCCTTTGGTCTTTCGAATGCCCCCGCTGCTTTTCAGTTTTTTATGAACGACATCTTCTCGGACCTCCTTGGTGTCTGTGTTGTCATTTATCTTGACGACATCCTGATCTTCTCAAAAGATCCCCAGGAGCATGAGGAGCATGTTAAGCTTGTTCTCTCTCGCCTTCGTGAACACTCCTTAAGGTCAATCCGGCCAAGTGTTCTTTTGACCTTTCTGAAGTTGACTTTCTCGGCATGATCATTTCTGCCGATGGCATCAAAATGGACCCTGCCAAGGTCGAGGCCGTTTCCCTTTGGCCTGTTCCCTCTTCTGCTCGCGATATCCAAGTCTTTATTGGTTTCGCAAACT
Source organism: Polychytrium aggregatum (assembly GCF_025602895.1). NCBI lineage: Eukaryota > Fungi > Chytridiomycota > Chytridiomycetes > Polychytriales > Polychytrium > Polychytrium aggregatum. The sequence goes on from NW_026516635.1 coordinate 3,498, forward strand.
TTTACCGCCGCTTCGTCAAGGACTTTTCCGCACTTGCTCGTCCTTTGACTTCCCTCACTACCAAATCCTCCACCTTCTCTTGGTCTCCCGAGGCCCAAGAGGCTTTTGATTCTCTTAAACTTTCCTTCACTTCCGCACCTATTCTTCGATACTTTGATTTCTCAAACCCGCTGTCATCGAGCCCGATGCTTCTGACTTTGCTTTGGGTGCCGTCCTTTCTCAGTTTGACCCTGACGGCGCTCTTCACCCCGTTGCTTTTCACTCTCGGCAATTCCGTCCCGCCGAGGTGAATTATGACACTCACGACAAAGAGCTCCTCGCCATTGTCGATTCCTTTACGCCTGGCGTCATTACTTGATGGCTGCCGACCCTGATATCCCACTCTTGTTTTCTCTGATCATCAGAACCTTACCCGGTTCACTGCCGCTTCTCAACTTTCTCGCCGCCAGTTCCGGTGGGCCCAATTCCTTTCTGACTTTGCTTTTCGCATTTACCACCGCCCTGGTCGTCTCAACACCAAAGCCGATGCTCTCAGTCGCCGTTCTGACTTTGAGATAAAGCCTGGTGACTCCCTCCACTCCACCAACTTCCTTCAGCTGTTCGAGTCTATTTCTCTCGACAGCATCACTGTTATCGGCTCGAATCCCGACTTTCTTTCCGAGATTCGAGCTGCCACCCTTTCTTGTTCCCTCCTTTCTGACTTTAACGCCAAACGTCTTGATGGCGATTACTCCTTCCGTGACGGTCTCCTTTACTTTAAAGACCTGATCGTTGTCCCTTCCCCCGAGCTCCAGCTCAAAGTGTTTGAGCAACGTCACTGCTCCGCTGCCGCTGGTCACTTTGGTCTTGCCAAGACCGTTGAGCTCGTCTCCCGGGACTTTCACTGGCCCCGGCTTCGTAAGTCTGTGCGTCGCTTCATTGCTAATTGTGAAGCGTGCCAGCGAGCCAAGCCGTCCCGTCACTCCCCTTATGGTTTACTTCATCCTCTCCCCGTTCCTTCCGAACGTTGGTGGGACCTGTCGATGGACTTCATCACGGATCTCCCACCTTCGAACGGTTTTGACTCGATCTTCGTGGTTAAGGACCGCCTGTCCAAACAAGCACACTTTGTGCCCACCACGAAGACGGTTACAGGCGAGCAAACCGCCGAACTCTTCCTCTCCCACATCTTCCGCTTGCATGGTTGTCCCCGGTCTATTGTTTCGGACCGAGGAACTCAGTTTACTTCGGCCTTCTGGAGGCGCTTCAATGAGCTTCTGAAGACGAAGATTTCCCTTTCTTCTGCCTTCCACCCCGAGACCGACGGTTCGACCGAGGTTCTCAACCAGGTCATCGAGCAGTATTTGCGTATCCATTGCAATTACCTGCAAGACGACTGGACCCTTCACCTTCCCCTTGCCGAGTTCACTTACAACAACTCGGAAAACACCTCCACTGGCATGACTCCCTTCTTTGCAGTCCATGGCCATCACCCCATTTTCGATCCCTCTATCATTCGTGATCCTCTGTTGTGCCCTCTGCCGAAGAACGTGTCGACCGACTTCAGACCGTTCTCGAGGATCTCAAGGCCAACCTCCGGGTTGCCCAAGAGTCCTACACTGTGCAGGCCAACAAATCCCGTCTCCCCACTCCCGACATCTCCGTTGGCGACCTCGTTTTTCTGATCGTCGCCACATCGCACCCTTCGTCCCTCCAACAAGCTTGACCAGAAAAAGCTTGGCCCCTTTAAAGTTCTTCGCCGCATCAACCCCGTTGCCTTTGACTTAAACTCCCTTCCACACTTAAAGTTCACCCCGTTTTCCATGTATCCCTCCTTGAACCCCGAACGAAGGACATTGTTCCCGAGTTCACCCAACCGAACCACCTCCCATTCTTGTTAACTCCCAGGAAGAGTTTGAGGTCGAGACTGTTCTCGATTCTCGGCTCTTCCGTGGTCGCTTACAGTACTTGGTTCAGTGGAAGGGCTATTCCGAGACTGACCGGTCTTGGGAGCCCGCTGCCAATGTTTCCCACGCCACTGATCTTGTTGCTGACTTCCACCTTCGCTATCCCTCAAAGCCGAAGGCGACGTCCGGAGTTCGTCGCTAAGGAAGGGGATGATGTTAGGGATAGCTCCTGCTTGTTCTCCACTTTGACTGCACACCTTGGCTACTTCTTTTGCCTTTCTGTTTGTTTGTGTGTAGCCTTGCAGTTCCCCTCCGATTTTCCGCCTTTTGCCCTGTCTTTTCCCGCCCCTTCCGCACTTCCGTTTTCCCGCGCTGCTCCGCTTCCTTTGTCTTCTTCGCACGCGCCGGTTTGTTTGTGCACGCGCCTTGCTGCGATTGGTTGCAATTCGGCTGCCGGTCATGTGTCCCCCACCGGTGACTCATGACCTGCCTGACCGCCCCGATCTCTTGTTCATCTCGCATGCATTTGCCCCAACCTTATACTTGACCAATCCGCTTCTTGGACGTTGAGTCACATTGCTTCGCCTTTGCACGTTTCTCCTGCCAGGTGCTTCGCTTTTGCTTGCGCCTCTCTCGCTTTGGTTCTCTGCCTGTCTCGGTGGTCCTTCTCGGCCCTCGTTCGTGCATCGCCCCCTTCGCCCTGCTCGATCGCCCACTTTTCCCTCCCTTGGCCGCCCTTCGCTGCCAAGTCCGGACTTGTCTATAAATAGCCTGACCCCCGCGATGTGTAGTCGAACCTTAGCGTTCAAAATAGGACTAAATAAAGTGCCTTCTACTTTATTCTCTGAGTGTTCCTCACGTCTCATTTCGAGACAAGTCTTATCTTGAACGGATCTTTGCTTCCCTCGCTCCCTCTCCGAGTCCACTTCGGACTCTACCCTTGCTTTCCCTGAGCTCACTTCGAGCTCACTTCTTCTTTTGCCGTTGAGTCCCCTTTGGACTCTAACA
>NW_026516636.1:0-6312 GCF_025602895.1 Polychytrium aggregatum
TGGACAACGGGGCAAGCAGGGAAGTGCGCAAGAGTCCTAATGCAAGACTCGAACGTAGGGAGAGGAGCGGGGACTGGACTGGGACACAGAGTGTCAAGTGTGAAGCCAAAGTTTTATTCTAGATCCAAGGCTTAGGATACTAAAAATACAAAGTGGCAAGACGAAGGCAAAAGACAGAGGCTGGTCGGAGGGCTATTTATGCGAGCGCCAAGGATCGACGCTGCAGAGCGAGGGGGCAGGAGCGAAGCAGCGGCGGGGAGGGCGAAGCAGCGAGCGAAGCAGGTGGCGGCCGTGACTCGGGATCCGTGAGTCAGCGGGCGTCAGTGGCGGCGGCATGGCGGCGCCAAGGCGTCAGGCGGCGTCGAGGCGGCGTCGTGGGCGTAACCCATGACCAACAGCAAAGGAAGCGGGAACGGAACACAGACAGCGCGCGTGCTGGCGGAAGACAACAAGGCAGCACAGCGCGGGAAACAAACAAACAGAAGGAAGGGAAAGCGCTAAGGCAGGCAAACAGAAAGGAAAGGGCAAGGGTAAAGGAAGGAAGAGGGCAAAGGCAGAGGGTGTTCATGACACCCCCCCTCTCAAGGCCCGAGCTCCGAGAGGGCCAGGCTTCGAGGGATGAGAGGAGTGGTAGGCAGCGACAGGCTCCGGACAATGTGCAAGATTGCTGGCGGGCTCCCAGGTGCAATCCATCACCGTGTAGCCACGCCAGTGCACAAGATACTGGAGCTTACCTCGGAACAGCCTGGAGTCCAGGATCTGTTCGACTTCCCATTCGTCGTGGCCGTCGACTTGGATGGGTGGGGGGGCGGGATGATTCGACCTGGGATCTTGTCGTCGGCGGCAGGCTCGAGCAGGGAGACGTGGAAGACAGGATGAATGCGCATGGACGAGGGCAAGTCCAACTTGAAAGCGCGGGAACCGACTTGAGCGACGATCTTGAACGGCCCAAGCTTGGTGTGGTCGAGCTTGGCCGTGGGTCGCTGGGTCTTGATGTTCTTGGCGGAGAGCCAAACTCGGTCTCCAATCTGTGAACGGAGGGGAAGGGGAGTGGCCGGGGTCGTAGAACTTGGCTGGGCTCCTGGGCAAGGGCGATGTTGAACTTGAGTTCATCGTGGAGGGAGTGATATGGCTCGGGCTTGATCGTCGGCGACGGAGGCATTCTTGGTGGTGGCGGGGAAGGGCGACGGAAAAACGAGGGTGGTAGCCGGTGTAGGCAAAGAAGGGGGAGCAGCCGAGGGTTGCTTGAGAGGGGTTGTTGTAGGTGAACTCGGCGTGAGGGAGAAGCTGGGCCCAGTCGTCTTGCTGGAAGTTGATGAAGCAGCGGAGGGTACTTGCTCGAGGATGGCGTTGACCCGCTCGGTTGGCCGTCTGTCTGCGGAGGCAGCAGTCGACATCTTGTGCTTGATCTTGAGGCGGGTCAGGACGGGCTTGGAAGAACTTGGAGGCAAAGGTAGATCCTCGGTCTGAGACGATATCGTCTGGAAGACCGTGCTTGGTGAAGACGTGCTCGACAAACATCCGAGCAGTGTCCTCGGCGTTGGCCTCGTTGCTTGACGGGACGAAGTGGGCCATCTTGGTGAATCGGTCGACAAACACACAGATGGCTGTGTGTCCAGAGGACTCGGGAAGCTGGGTGATGAAGTCGACGGAGACAGAAGACCAAGGGCGATCGGGAACAGGGAGCGAGGCAAGGAGTCCGTAGGGCTTGTGACGGGAGTGCTTGTTCCGCTGGCAGGTGTCGCATCCGGAGACATACTCCTTGATGTAGCGACGCATGGTCGGCCAGTGGAAGGTCCGGGAGACGAGCTCGAAGGTCTTGGCGACGCCGAAGTGGCCGGCGGTCGGCGAGTCGTGGCACTCGACGAGGATCTTGCGCTTGAGCTCGGGACATCGGGGACGCAGACGAGACCTTCAAAGAGCAGAAGGTCGTTGTCGACGGAGTAGCCGGGACAGGAGGCAGGGTTCTTGAGGACTTGGGACAGGATCGGACCAAAGGTAGAGTCCTTCTTGAGGTTTGACTTGATGAGGGCGGCGATATCCTCGGACTCGGGGGCAACGGGAACAGCTCGGAGGGCGGAAACGAAGAGTTTTGGTGGCAGCAGGGTCTGGGTGTTCGGGGAGCTACGGGAGTCACCCCCCTCCTTAGGGAACTTGTCCTTGCGGGAGAGGGCGTCGGCGGCATTGTTGAGGGTTCCGGGTCGATACCTGATGACGAAGTTGTAATCGCCAAGGATCTCGGACCAACGGACTTGGCGACGGCTGAGGTTGCGGGAGGTCTGGAAGTATTCGAGGTTCTTGTGGTCGGTGACGACCTCGGTGGCTTGGGAGGAGAACTCGAGGTAGTGTCTCCATTGCTTGAAGGCTGCGACGATGGCGAGAAGTTCCTTATCATAGATTTGATAATTCATTTCCTGCATCGAGCAGCTTCCGGGAGTAGAAAGGCCACGGGGTGCAGGAGGCCTTCGTCGTCGCGCTGACTGAGAACAGCGCCAAGAGCATAGTCAGATGCGTCGGCTTCGATGACGCACTGACGCTCGGGGTCGAAGTGGCGGAGGACAGGACCGGTGCTCAGGCATTCCTTAAGCTTCAGGAATGACGTTTGAGCCGAGGGAGACCAGGAGAACTTGATGTCCTTCTTCAGGAGGTCCGTCAGCGGGGTGGCGATCTTGGAGTAGTCCTTGACGAACCGCGGTAGAAGTTCGCCAGGCCGAGGAAGACTTGGATGTCGTGGGCAGATCGAGGGATCTCCCACTCCTGGATGGCCTTGACCTTGTCGGGATCCATGGAGATTCCATCGGGCGAGATGATGAACCCGAGGAAGGCGACGGAGGACTGGTCGAACTCACACTTTTCAAGCTTGAGTGAGAGTCCGGCGTCTTGGAGCTTGGTCAGGACTTTCTTGACATGAGCCTCGTGCTCGGCAGGATCGGAGGAGTAGATGAGGATGTCGTCCAGGTAGACGACCACGAACTGGTCAAGGTATTCTCGGAGGACATCGTTGACGAAGGCTTGGAACGAGGCAGGAGCGTTGGTCAAGCCGAACGGCATGACGTTGTACTCGAAGTGGCCGTAGCGACAGCGGAAAGCCGTCTTCCATTCTTCACCTTCAGCGATGCGCAAAAGGTTGTATGCGCCTCGCATGTCGAGCTTGGTGAAGATCTTGGCCTTGCCGAGGTTGTCGAACGTCTCGGCAATCAGGGGCAAGGGACAACGGTTCGGCACGGTGATCTTGTTCAGGGCCCGGTAGTCGACGCAGAGACGGAGGGAGCCATCCTTCTTCTTGACGAACAGGACTGGGGCACCGGCAGGGGACTCGGAACGGCGGATGAAACCCTTGGACAAGTTCTCTTGGATGTAGGTGTGGAGGGCGTCCATCTCCGGCTTGGAGAGGTTGTAGACGGGCCCAAACGACGGAGACGCACCTTCGACCAACGGGATCGTGTGGTCGTAAGGGCGGTGCTGGGGGAGCTTGTCGGCCTCGGACTTGGAAAACACCTTGGCAAAGGACGAGTACTTGGAGGGGACAGAGGGCTCGGCCTTGGGCTTGGCTCCAGCGTCGACGGAGCAGAGGGACAGGACTCGGGCAGCATCCAAGAGGAACACTTCCAGGCCTTCCTTCTGGACGGCGTGCTGGAAGGGGATGCTGCCGATCAGGCTGACGCTGGGCAGGGACTGGGTCTTGGTCTTGGTCTTTGGGACGGCAGGAGGCAAGGCAGGACTGGGCTTGGGCACGGCAGGAGGCAAGGCAGGGAGGATCTCGGGCTCGGCTGGGGACTCGGCTGGGGACTTGGCAGGAACAATCTTGGACTCGGGCAGGGACACGGCAGGCTCGGCGGGGACCTCAGCAGGGGACTCGGCAGGGCTGGACCTAGAGGACTGTGGCTCGGGAGAGAACGGGGAGGCCAAACTGTGGATAGAGGTGCAAGGCAAGAAAATAGAGTCATGGTGCCAGTCAAAGTAGGGTTTGTGTTTCTTGATCCAATCCATACCCAAGATGATCGGGTATGAAGCCAAGGGAATCAGCGCGAACGAGATTTGTTCATAGTGGCTGATGCCTGTGATCATAGAAACACAAACTCCAAGACTAGACTCCATCGAAGAAGCCATCGGCAAGAGTGATGACGAAAGAAGTTTCAAAGGTGGGGAGAGCGTGGGTTGCGGCGAATCCAGTGTCCATAAACGAAGTAACCGCGCCGGTATCGATCATGGCGGTTGCCCGTATGGACTCTGGACCGCACAGCAGAGTCACAGCGAGGGAGGGCTGACGTTGGATGTCAGGCTCGGGAGGCGAAGACGAAGAAGCAAGAGCGGTGGAAAGCGGTGGCAATGGTGACGGGGGCAAGATGGCAAAAGGCAGAAGAGTGATTTACCGTGGAGACATTTACAGGAGGAAGATTTATGACATGATTGACGCCTAGGAAAGCTCCTCCGACCTTTTCTAGGCAGAGAAGTTTTCCTGGTCGTCAAGTTTATTCACATCAACAGACAGCCAAAGAAGCATCGATGACAGCCAAGCGGGAGGAGGTCTTATTGGGGCAGCGAAGGGCAATGTGCCCTTCCTGCTTGCAATAAAAGCAGCGGTTGGCAGCACGGAGGGCGGCCTTGTCCTCGGCGGTTAGCCTGCGAGCGGAGGCCTGGCTGAGGTCCATGGGCTGCGGAACGTTGAAGGCTTGAGCGGGGCGAGGAGGAGGAGCAGGAGCGAAGGGACGAGGAGCCGGACGGAAAGGGAGAGGAGCCGGACGAGCAGGAGCAGGAGCAGGAGCGGAGCGGTGGTTGGGACGGCGGGAACGTTGGTCCTCCTGGCGGTTGTCGATGGCGATCGCCGCTTGCATGAGATCTTCGAGGTTGTCGAAGGAGCGGCGGGAGAGTTCGTCTTGAACCGAGGGCTTGAGTCCACTCTCGAAGTGGAACATGAGAGGGTCTTGGGACCAAGTGACGAGGTGGACGGCTTGGCGGCGGTACTCGGCGGCATAGGCGGCGGCGGAGGTGACTTGGTAAAGCCTGACCATCTCGCGAGCAGCGGCGATGGTGGGCTGAACCTGGCCAAAGGCAGCACGGAGCCACTCGGAAAAAACCGGCAAAGTCACGGATGGCAGGGGGGGAGCACTCGGGGTCTCTCTCCAACTGATCGATGTACGGCTGCATGTAGTCTGCAGCAGTACCATCGAGATAGGATAAGGCGTAAAACACCTTATCCCTTTCAGTCTGGAAGAGGGGAGGGTTGGACACGAAGGCCAGTCTGCAATGCGAGAGGAAGGCATTGCAGCGGCTCGGGTCCTTACCAGAGAAGCGGTCGGGAGGACCTATCTGCCTGGTGGCAGAGTTGCGACCAGCAGGGTTGTCCTCGGGGTCTTGGGCAGGATCATCGACGTCGTCAGGAACGCCGAAGTAGGGGCGACCTGCACGACGGATCGGGGCGGGAGCGGGAGCAGGAGGAGGTAGCTGGGCCTGGTAGCTGCGGAGGGCCTCCTGGACACTGGCGGCGACAACTTGGCGGACATCCTCTTCACGGCGAGCCAGGACCTGGTCCATACGATCGGTGATGCGGTTGAGCGCATCATCCTGATCGTGGAGGAACTTGGAGAAGTCCTGGAGAGAACGGGCGTTCTCGGCGGACTGGATAATGACCGCACGGATGGCCTGGAGCTCGGGCTCGGAAAGGCCAGAAGGGGAAGCCATTGGTAAAAGAGATAGAGAAGGGAACGGGGGCAAAGGCAGGGCAAGTGGGGGGTTGTTGAAGGTCTTGCCAAGTGTCAAGACTGGACAACGGGGCAAGCAGGGAAGTGCGCAAGAGTCCTAATACAAGACTCGAACGTAGGGAGAGGAGCGGGGACTGGACTGGGACACAGAGTGTCAAGTGTAAAGCCAAAGTTTTATTCTAGATCCAAGGCTTAGGATACTAAAAATACAAAGTGGCAAGACGAAGGCAAAGGACAGAGGCTGGTCGGAGGGCTATTTATGCGAGCGCCAAGGATCGACGCTGCAGAGCGAGGGGGCAGGAGCGAAGCAGCGGCGGGGAGGGCGAAGCAGCGAGCGAAGCAGGTGGCGGCCGGACTCGGGATCCGTGAGTCAGCGGGCGTCAGTGGCGGCGGCATGGCGGCGCCAAGGCGTCAGGCGGCGTCGAGGCGGCGTTGTGGGCGTAACCCATGACCAACAGCAAGGAAACGGGAACGGAACACAGACAGCGCGCGTGCTGGCGGGAAGACAACAAGGCAGCACAGCGCGGGAAACAAACAAACAGAAGGAAGGGAAAGCGCTAAGGCAGGCAAACAGAAAGGAAAGGGCAAGGCAAAGGAAGGAAGAGGGCAA
>NW_026516637.1:0-6220 GCF_025602895.1 Polychytrium aggregatum
TTTGACAGAGTGCGATCCACCACCGACTACATTGATCATTCCACACATAGCCATGCGCTCGACACTTACCTCGTGCTCCTTACCAATCGATGTAGGAGCTGGTATCTCCGACGCTGTGCTGCGCGTACTGCGCGTAACTGCGCGGCGCAGTGGGTCGTGACCTGTGCTGCGCTTTGCGTTTTCACGCACCGCAGGCAGGCCACCGCAGGGTATACCTGCGGGTTGCCCCCGTTCACCCCCGTTTGTCTGGATTGCGGTTTTATCGTAGAATAAACTTAAGTGCTTCCCCGGCTCCACCCGTCCGCTATAAGTAGCCTAGCATCCCGCCTGTCCCTTTCTTGCCCGGCCTGTCTTGTCTTGTACCCCCTCCCTCCCTTCTTGCCCCAACGTCCCAGTAGTGGACGTTACATGGTAGCATCGGAAATCCTCGTCTTGTTTTCGTCCTGTTTGTCCTCTTTCTAGATCCTCAAGCTGGATCCCGCCTCTCTTGCCGACCGACTCTCCTCTCTGTCCCTGGAGCCTGCCCCTGCCATGAGCAACCCCCGCCCACTTCCGGAAGCCTTCCTCAAGACCTTCCGTGCCCCAGTGTTTACTGGGAAGAGCCGCTCCTCCTCGGTGGAGGACTGGCTGCAGCAACTCGAGGACTACCTCGATGCTGCCCAAGTCGCCCCCACCCACCACATCGTCGCCGCCAAGCTCTGCTTAAAGGACCAGGCGTACCGTTGGTACCGCCGCCAAGGGTTCGACGAGCAGAGCGAAGGTGTGTTTGACGACTTCAAGGACCGCCTCCGTCGCCGCTTCGGCAGCCCCAATGCTGAACTCATTGCCCGTGACAAGCTATACTCTCTCGTGCAGCGTGGTTCTGTGACCCGCTACATCGAGGAGTTTGAAGACCTCTCCTCCCAGATTGAGGAGCTGGGCTCTGCTGACGCGATGTACCTCTTCCAGAAGGGCCTCAAGCCCAAGATCAGAGAGTACATCGCCAGCAACCCTGATGCCCGCAAGTCCCTGGACGTGATGATGGACGTTGCCGAGAACCTCGACAACGTCCAGTACCATGGCCGCCAGTTCTACCCGCAGCTGGCAGGCGGCCATCGGTCTCATCACGTCCCAGCCCGTCCGCCTCGCCCGGCCCCGCCCGCAAGACCCATGCCTGAGCCCATGGACGTTGACGTCAACGCCATGGAGGCTCGTGGCCCTCCCCGCTCCCGGTTCCAGCAAGCTGCCACTGTCTCCCCCAAGGACAGACAGAAGCAGGAGGACCTCCGCCATGGTTCCTGCTTCTTCTGTCACCGACCGGGACACCAGGCCAAGGAGTGCCCCATGAAGTCGGGAAACGGCCGACCCTACTAGGTGGCTCTGGAGCCCTAGTAGGAGGCCAACGCCGTGGATTGCTGTTAGGGATAGCTTCTGCTTGTTCTCCACTTTGACTGCACACTTGGCTGTTCCTTTGCGCTTTGCTTGTTTGTGTGTAGCTTTGCAGTTCCCCTCCAATTTTCCGCCCTTTGCCTGTCTTTTCCGCTCCTTCCGCACTTCCACTTTCCCGCGCTGCTCCGCTTCCTTTGTCTTCTTCGCACGCGCCGGTTTGTTTGTGCACGCGCCTTGCTGCGATTGGTTGCAATTCGGCTGCCGGTCATGTGTCCCCCCACCGGTGACTCATGACCTGCCTGACCGCCCCGATCTCTTGTTCATCTCGCATGCATTTGCCCCAACCTTATACTTGACCAATCCGCTTCTTGGACGTTGAGTCACATTGCTTCGCCTTTGCACGTTTCTCCTGCCAGGTGCTTCGCTTTTGCTTGCGCCTCTCTCGCTTTGGTTCTCTGCCTGTCTCGGTGGTCCTTCTCGGCCCTCGTTCGTGCATCGCCCCCTTCGCCCTGCTCGATCGCCCACTTTTCCCTCCCTTGGCCGCCCTTCGCTGCCAAGTCCGGACTTGTCTATAAATAGCCTGACCCCCGCGATGTGTAGTCGAACCTCAGCGTTCAAAATAGGACTAAATAAAGTGCCTTCTACTTTATTCTCTGAGTGTTCCTCACGTCTCATTTCGAGACTAGTCTTATCTTGAACGGATCTTTGCTTCCCTCGCTCCCTCTCCGAGTCCACTTCGGACTTTACCCTTGCTTTCCCTGAGCTCACTTCGAGCTCACTTCTTCTTTTGCCGTTGAGTCCCCTTTGGACTCTAACAATTGCTCAATGCAGTCCACGCGTCTCCAGAGGAAGTTCACCTCACCCCCTCCCCCGAAGGAGAAACAAACCAAGTGTTGTGCGTCGTGCGAGAGGTGCATGGTGGCGCAAGCCGCCTGCCTCTCCACGAACGTGAAGAGAAAACCAAAATTGAAAACCAAAACAAAAAAGAAAATCAAGAACCCTTGAGGGACAGGACCGCCTGTGCCCTCACCCCTGTCAAGTCGTGTGTGTCGGATGCTTCCGACATGTGTCCGCAAGCCGTGGATGTCGTGTGCAATGGCGTGCTGACGCCGCAGGCCCCCGCAATGGCCGAACCCTATCCAAAATGTCCGAGTGGCCGTGATGAAGCCAACCAAGACCAAGTGTCGCCCGTTCCCCCAAGTCAAGTCATGGTGCAGGAGGCTGTGCAGGAGGACCATGAAGAGTCCCTGCTGTACCTCCCTGCCACCGTCCAAGGTCACACCGTCCGAATGATGGTGGACTCTGGAGCAAGCTGCAACTTTGTCAGCAGACGCTTGCTCCAGGAGCTCAACATACATGCAACCAAGAAGAAGTCGCCGATGAGTGTGGCGCTTGCAGACGATCGTGTGCAGCAGTGCACACACCAAGTGGTCCTGCGAGTGGCCCTCCATCCCAAGTACCATCCTGTCCTGTTGTTCCAAGTGATCGACACCAAGTTCGATGCCATCCTCGGCATGAGCTGGCTTGCTCGTGCCGAGCCGACTCCAGTCGTCGACTGGAAAGGCCGCACTGTCCGGGTTGGCCCTGACATTGTCCTGCAGGGCATGGCCTCACCCAACATGCCACCTCTCCTCTCAGCCATGCAATTCAAGAGGCTGATCAAGAAGGACACGTCGTTCCTCTGTGTCGTGCGTGAGGTCGACGACACCGACCAAGCCGGTCCCGGTCCCCCGCCTGTGGTGACCAAGCTGCTCGACGAGTACAAGGACGTATTCCCCGACCAGTTGCCACAATGCCTGCCACCCCAACGCACCGTCGATCATCGCATCGACATCGAACCAGGCTCGTCGCCTCCGTCAAGACCGACGTACCAACTGTCGCTGACGGAGATGGACGAACTCAAGCGCCAGTTGGATGACCTCCTCGCCCATGGGTTCATCCGCCCGAGCCAGTCACCGTATGGTGCACCAGTGCCCTTTGTCAAGAAGAAAGAAGGTGATCTCAGGATGTGCGTCGACTATCGCGCACTAAACAAACAGACCATCAAGAACACCTACCCGTTGCCAAGGATCGACGAGTTGATGGATCGTCTGAGTGGAGCAAAGGTCTTTAGCAAGATAGACCTCCGCTCAGGCTACCATCAGATCCGCATCCACGAGGATGATGTCCACAAGACCGCCTTCAGGACTCGCTACGGACTGTACGAGTTCCTAGTGCTGCCGTTCGGATTGACGAACGCACCTGCCACGTTCATGCAGCTGATGAACGATGTGTTCCGCCAAGAGCTCGACAACTCTGTCATCGTGTACCTGGATGATATCCTTGTGTACAGCAAGGATGAAGCGACCCATGAAGGTCATGTCGCCCGCGTGCTGGCCAAGCTACGCGAGCACAAGTTGTATGCCAAACTGTCCAAGTGCGAGTTCTTCCAGAATCAAGTCCCGTTCCTGGGACACGTTGTCTCAGGAAGAGGAATCGAAGTCGACCCCGCCAAGGTCAAGTCTGTGGTCGAGTGGCCGCCGCTCGCATGCGTCTCTGACGTGCAGTCGTTTCTCGGTCTCGTCAACTACTACCGCCGATTCATCCCCGATCTGGCGCGCACTGCCGGTCCACTCACGGACCTACTCCGCAAAGAGTGCCCCTTCGTGTGGGACCACCCACAACGCCAAGCGTTCGAGACCCTCAAGCACGCCTTGACGAACGCTCCTGTCCTCGCTGTGTTCGACCCGAACACGGATGTCTCCGTGCACACCGACGCCTCCGACTTTGCGGTGGGAGCTGTTTTGATGCAGGAGGGAAGGCCCGTTGCCTTCGAGTCGCGCAAACTGTCCCAACACGAGATCAACTATCCCGTGCACGAGAAGGAGCAGCTTGCGATCATCTACGCGCTGCAGAAGTTCCGAGTGTACCTCCACGGTACCGCCAAGCCCTTCAAGATTGTGACGGACCACCAGTCACTGCGTTACCTCGACACCAAGAAGAACCTGAGTCGACGCCAAGCGCGATGGATGGAGTTCCTCGCCGAGTACAACTACGAGGTTGTATACCAGAAAGGCAAACTCAATGTGGTGCCTGACGCACTGTCCCGACGCCCCGACTACCAATTGGCGTCACTGTACGAGTCGACTGTCAGTGTCGACAACACGATGCTGGATGTTGTCCGAGACAACATCGCCAACGACAAACAGTTCGGAGAACTGTTCCGAAAGGTGTCTAAGCTCCCCAAGGACGACGAATCGTCCGAGTACACAGTGCGTGATGGCCTGCTCCTCCTGAAGAAGGACAGCCGTGTCTGTGTGCCGGACATTCCGTCGTTGAAGACCAAGTTGCTCCAAGAGGTCCACGACTCGCCCCTCGCTGGACACTTTGGAGTCGAGAAGACATACGACCGACTGGCCAAAGTCGCATACTGGCCTGGAATGAAGCGCACCGTCGAGAAGTACATCGAGTCCTGCCATACCTGCAAGATGGTCAAGTCACGCACGACCCGAGAGCAAGGATTGCTGCAACCCCTGCCTGTTCCCGACCGCCCCTGGACCAGCATGTCCATGGATCTCATCACGCATCTACCGACGACCAAGTTGGACCACGATGCAATCGCTGTCTTTGTCGACAGGTTCAGCAAGATGGCACACTTTGTGCCGTGCCAAACGACATGCTCCGCGCCTGACCTTGCACTGCTGTTCTTCAAGCATGTGTTCAAGCACCACGGCCTCCCAAAGTCCATCGTCAGTGATCGAGACCCCCGATTCACCTCCTTGTTTTGGACAAGTCTGTTCGACCATCTCGGCACCAAGCTGAACATGTCAACCTCGCACCACCAACAAACGGATGGACAGTCCGAGCGGACGATCCGCACCCTCGAGCAATACCTGAGGACATACGCCTCGACCAGCCAAGACGACTGGGACATACAGCTGAGTCATGCAGAGTTTGCATACAACACCGCCAAGTCGAGCACAACTGGCTTGAGCCCCTTTGAGGCGCTCTACGGATTCCAGCCTGATGTTCCCACCTCCTTGACACTGACCGAGTCCACGGCTGGATTGCCTCCCAAACCAAGTGCCTTTGTCAAAGATCATCAAGTCCGACACAAAATGATCGCCGATGCGCTCACGGATGCGCAACAAGTGATGGCGAAGTACTACGACCGCCGACACCAGGATGTCTCCTTTGAAGTTGGAGACCTTGTCTACCTGGACGCCGACAACATCAAGGTCCCCGAAGCCCAGTCAAAGAAGTTGTTGCCCAAGTACCGAGGACCGTTTAAGATAGCGGCCCGACCCAGTCCCCTCAACTACCTGTTGGACTTGCCACCTGGAAGCAAGCTCCATCCTGTCTTCCATGTGTCCAAGCTGCGTCGCCACACGACCCGCAGTCCAGCACAGTTCCCCGACGCCGACGAAGGTGTCCCGGACGACGCACCACTGGAAGACGACCTCGGACAATACTATACTCAAGAATATGAAGTCGAAAGGATCGTGAGGCACAAGAAAGTGGCTGATGGGTCACTTCGGTTTATGTCAAGTGGGTTGGTTATCCACACTCGGGCAACACATGGCAAACACTGGAGGACTTGTCCCATGCACCCGAGGAGCTGAGTAAATACGGTAAACACCTCGAGGAGCCCCAAATAAAGAGCACACGCAGGGCTCCTCGCAGGAAGCCTTCTTAAGTGTGGGAGTGTAGGAGATGGTATCTCCGACGCTGTGCTGCGCGTACTGCGCGTACTGCGCGGCGCAGTGGGTCGTGACCTGTGCTGCGCTTTGCGTTTTCACGCACCGCAGGCAGGCCACCGCAGGGTATACCTGCGGGTTGCCCCCGTTCCCCCCGTTTGTCTGGAGTTCGGTTT
>NW_026516638.1:0-6196 GCF_025602895.1 Polychytrium aggregatum
GGCTGCCGGTCATGTGTCCCCCCACCGGTGACTCATGACCTGCCTGACCGCCCCGATCTCTTGTTCATCTCGCATGCATTTGCCCCAACCTTATACTTGACCAATCCGCTTCTTGGACGTTGAGTCACATTGCTTCGCCTTTGCACGTTTCTCCTGCCAGGTGCTTCGCTTTTGCTTGCGCCTCCCTCGCTTTGGTTCTCTGCCTGTCTCGGTGGTCCTTCTCGGCCCTCGTTCGTGCATCGCCCCCTTCGCCCTGCTCGATCGCCCACTTTTCCCTCCCTTGGCCGCCCTTCGCTGCCAAGTCCGGACTTGTCTATAAATAGCCTGACCCCCGCGATGTGTAGTCGAACCTCAGCGTTCAAAATAGGACTAAATAAAGTGCCTTCTACTTTATTCTCTGAGTGTTCCTCACGTCTCATTTCGAGACTAGTCTTATCTTGAACGGATCTTTGCTTCCCTCGCTCCCTCTCCGAGTCCACTTCGGACTTTACCCTTGCCTTCCCTGAGCTCACTTCGAGCTCACTTCTTCTTTTGCCGTTGAGTCCCCTTTGGACTCTAACATCATTTTGAACGCTCCCTCTTGGCTTCCCGGCCTTTCTTCTTCTTTCGCCTCTCTTTCCCTCGTCGATCCGATGGCTGAGCCTGCTGCACCCCCTGCAGATCCTCAACTGCGTATCTGGCGCGCATGGAGGAGCGTATGAACGCCCTCATGACCCAGAACGCTGCTCTCCATCGTCAGATCCAAGATCTGCAAGCTCCCGCCGCCGCTCCCCGCCAGGTCTACCAGGTGCAACAAGCCCAAGGAGTTCCTAGGTTCCCGCGACTGAAACGACGGCCTTCCTCGCCCAGTGCCACCTGGTCTTCCTCGCCGATCCTGCCTTCTTCGCGCCCGAGCGCCAGAAGGTCCTGTACGCCACCTCCTTCCTCCGCGGTGAAGCCTTCAAGTGGTACGAGGCCGCCTTCTACATGGCCAACCGCTTCCCGGCTTCCTTCGCGGATTTTGAAGTTGCCCTCAAGTCGACCTTCGGTGAGGACACGGCCTCCTCGCAAGATAAGGCCTTGAACGACCTCAAGCGCTTGGTCCAGCTCAAGTCCTGCCAAGCCTTCGCCACCCGCTTCGTCCAGCTCGCCGCCCGCGTCCAGACTGATGAACCCACCAAGATGCACTTCTTCAAGGAGGGTTTGAAGTCTGAGGTCAAGTTCCACCTCATCGGTCTCCGCCCCGCTCCCGCTTCCCTGCCTGAGTTGATCAAGGCAGCGGTCGAGTACGACGATGCCCTCCATCGTCTCAAGATCTCCTCCCGTTCCCAACCTCCTCCTCCTTCTTCTCGCTCTGCTCCCCATCACCACCATTCTCCCGCGCATGTTTCTTCTTCCTCCTCTTCTGCACCCACTCCCATGGACCTTGACTCTGTCTCGGTCCGCCCTGCTAAGCTCTCCGACGTCGAGAAAAAGCGACGTCGTGAGCAGGGTCTCTGCCTGTACTGCGGGGAAAAGTCTTGTCCCGGCAGTCGCGATGTTCAGCAGTGCCCGGTTCTGGTCAAACGGAACTCGGGAAATGCCCACAGCCGAGCAGCACCTCGCAAGTAAGCGAGGTGGTCTGTTCGGCGATACGAACATCTTCCCCCTCTGACTCGTCATTATCGGACGATAAGCTTCTTCTTCCGGCCACCCTTGTCGTCATGAGTCTTTCTGGCCCGGTCTCCATCTCCCTTTCTGTCTTTATTGATGATGGATGTCACCGCTCTTGCCCTCATTGATCCTGCCTTTGCGGATCTCCATAAACTCTCTCTTATCCCTCTTTCTACTCCCTACTCCGTTTCCCTTGCTGATGGTTCTTCGGCCGGTTTCATTCGTTTCCAAACCGTTCCTGTGACGTTGACCATTGGTTCCCACACCGAGTCGATTTCTTTTCTTGTGACTCGACTCTCCACCACTCCCATCACTCTTGGTCTTCCCTGGATGCGCTTGCATAATCCAGTTGTCAATTGGAAGTCCCTCTCCCTTTCGTTCTCCGATCCCTCTTGCCTTGCTGATGGACACATCCTCGCGGATGTCTCTGCTTCCTCCTTGGACACTTCGTCCCCTTCCGGCTATTCGCCTCCCCCTTCGGGCACTTCGCCTTTGACTCCTCCCTCCGGTCCTTCCCTTACACCGGTTCCCTCCTTTGGCACTTCGCCTTCCCTTTCTTCCCGCCTTGACTCTGCTTCGCTTTCTGAAGAGCCAACGGCTTTATCTTCGCCCGACATTGAGCTCGTTAATGCGGCGAGTCTTCTCCGTCTTGCACGGGAAGACAAGCTCGACATTTTCGCTGCCCAAATGGATATCCGTCCTCCTTCGCCGGAGACGTATCCTACGGTGTCGATAAGGTCCGTGCTCACGACGAAGGTGTATGCCGAGTCTGGCACCCCTGTTGACTCTCGAGGTGTCCCGCTCAAATACAATGAGTTTGGCGACGTTTTCAGCCTCAAGTCTGACCCTCCTTCTTCCTTGCCTCCTCACCGTCCGTATGACTTGTCTATTGAGTTTGTACGGACCGAGGATGGAAAGGAACCTCGTTTGCCAAAGCCGGGGAAAGTCTATCCTTTGTCCCCGGCCGAGGAATCTGCTCTTTCGGAGTATCTGACCAACGCCCTCGCACGTGGTTGGATCTCCAAATCCTCTTCTCCCGTTGGTGCTCCCTGCTTCTTCGTGAAGAAGCCCAATGGTGGTCTTCGCCTTTGCGTCGACTACCGGGGCCTCAATGCCATCACGAAGAAGAACCGCTACCCTCTTCCCCTCTTCCAGGATCTTCTGGATAAACTTTCTTCTGCCCGCGTCTTCTCACACCTTGACCTTCCTGATGCTTACCACTTGGTTCGTGTCAAGAAGGGCGATGAGTGGAAGACTGCTTTTGTTTGCAAATCTGGCTCATTACGAGTACAATGTTATCCCCTTTGGTCTTTCGAATGCCCCCGCTGCTTTTCAGTTTTTTATGAACGACATCTTCTCGGACCTCCTTGGTGTCTGTGTTGTCATTTATCCTTGACGACATCCTGATCTTCTCAACAAGATCCCCTGGAGCATGAGGAGCATGTTAAGCTTGTTCTTTCTCGCCTTCGTGAACACTCTCTTAAGGTCAATCCGGCCAAGTGTTTCTTTGACCTTTCTGAAGTTGACTTTCTCGGCATGATCATTTCTGCCGATGGCATTAAAATGGACCCTGCCAAGGTCGAGGCCGTTTCCCTTTGGCCTGTTCCCTCTTCTGCTCGCGACATCCAAGTTTTATTGGTTTCGCAAACTTTTACCGCCGCTTCGTCAAGGACTTTTCCGCACTTGCTCGTCCTTTGACTTCACTCACCACCAAATCCTCCACCTTCTCTTGGTCTCCCGAGGCCCAAGAGGCTTTTGATTCTCTTAAACGTTCATTCACTTCCGCACCTATTCTTCGTTACTTTGATTTCTCCTAAACCCGCTGTCATCGAGCCCGATGCTTCTGACTTTGCTCTGGGTGCCGTCCTTTCCCAGTTTGACCCTGACGGCGCTCTTCACCCCGTTGCTTTTCACTCTCGGCAATTCCGTCCCGCCGAGGTGAATTATGACACTCACGACAAAGAGCTCCTCGCCTATTGTCGATTCCTTTACTGCCTGGCGTCATTACTTGATGGCTGCCGACCCCTGATCATCCCACTCTTGTTTTCTCTGATCACCAGAACCTCACCCGGTTCACTTCCGCTTCTCCAACTTTCTCGCCGCCAGTTCCGGTGGGCCCAATTCCTTTCTGACTTTGCTTTTCGCATTTACCACCGCCCTGGTCGCCTCAACACCAAAGCCGATGCTCTCAGTCGCCGTTCTGACTTTGAGATAAAGCCTGGTGACTCCCTCCACTCCACCAACTTCCTTCAGCTGTTCGAGTCTATTTCTCTCGACAGCATCACCTGTTATCGGCTCGAATCCCCGACTTTCTTTCCGAGATTCGAGCTGCCACCCTTTCTTGTTCCCTTCCTTTCTGACTTTCAACGCCAAACGTCTTGATGGCGATTACTCCTTCCGTGACGGTCTCCTTTACTTTAAAGACCTGATCGTTGTCCCTTCCCCCGAGCTCCAGCTCAAAGTGTTTGAGCAACGTCACTGCTCCGCTGCCGCTGGTCACTTTGGTCTTGCCAAGACCGTTGAGCTCATCTCCCGGGACTTTCACTGGCCCCGGCTTCGTAAGTCTGTGCGTCGCTTCATTGCTAATTGTGAAGCGTGCCAGCGAGCCAAGCCGTCCCGTCACTCCCCTTATGGTTTACTTCATCCTCTCCCCGTTCCTTCCGAACGTTGGTGGGACCTGTCGATGGACTTCATCACGGATCTCCCACCTTCGAACGGCTTTTGACTCCATCTTCGTGGTTAAGGACCGCCTGTCCAAACAAGCACACTTTGTGCCCACCACGAAGACGGTTACAGGCGAGCAAACCGCCGAACTCTTCCTCTCCCACATCTTCCGCTTGCATGGTTGTCCCCGGTCTATTGTTTCGGACCGAGGAACTCAGTTTACTTCGGCCTTCTGGAGGCGCTTCAATGAGCTTCTGAAGACGAAGATTTCCCTTTCTTCTGCCTTCCACCCCGAGACCGACGGTTCGACCGAGGTTCTCAACCAGGTCATCGAGCAGTATTTGCGTATCCATTGCAATTACCTGCAAGACGACTGGACCCTTCACCTTCCCCTTGCCGAGTTCACTTACAACAACTCGGAAAACACCTCCACTGGCATGACTCCCTTCTTTGCAGTCCATGGCCATCACCCCATTTTCGATCCCTCTATCATTCCGTGATCCCTCTGTTGTGCCCTCTGCCGAAGAACGTGTCGACCGACTTCAGACCGTTCTCGAGGATCTCAAGGCCAACCTCCGGGTTGCCCAAGAGTCCTACACTGTGCAGGCCAACAAATCCCGTCTCCCCACTCCCGACATCTCCGTTGGCGACCTCGTTTTTCTGGATCGTCGCCACATTCCGCACCCTTCGTCCCTCCAACAAGCTTGATCCAGAAAAAGCTTGGCCCCTTTAAAGTTCTTCGCCGCATCAACCCCGTTGCCTTTGAAGCTTAAACTCCCTTCCACACTCAAAGTCCACCCCGTCTTTCATGTATCCCTCCTTGAACCCCGAACGAAGGACATTGTTCCCGAGTTCACCCAACCCGAACCTCCACCCATTCTTGTTGACTCCCAGGAAGAGTTTGAGGTCGAGACTGTTCTCGATTCTCGGCTCTTCCGTGGTCGCTTACAGTACTTGGTTCAGTGGAAGGGCTATTCCGAGACTGACCGGTCTTGGGAGCCCGCTGCCAATGTTTCCCACGCCACTGATCTTGTTGCTGACTTCCACCTTCGCTATCCCTCAAAGCCGAAGGCGACGTCCGGAGTTCGTCGCTAAGGAAGGGGATGATGTTAGGGATAGCTCCTGCTTGTTCTCCACTTTGACTGCACACTTGGCTGTTCTTTTGCCTTTCTGTTTGTTTGTGTGTAGCCTTGCAGTTCCCCTCCGATTTTCCGCCTTTTGCCTGTCATTTTCCGCTCCTTCCGCACTTCCGTTTTCCCCGCGCTGCTCCGCTTCCTTTGTCTTCTTCGCACGCGCCGGTTTGTTTGTGCACGCGCCTTGCTGCGATTGGTTGCAATTCGGCTGCCGGTCATGTGTCCCCCCACCGGTGACTCATGACCTGCCTGACCGCCCCGATCTCTTGTTCATCTCGCATGCATTTGCCCCAACCTTATACTTGACCAATCCGCTTCTTGGACGTTGAGTCACATTGCTTCGCCTTTGCACGTTTCTCCTGCCAGGTGCTTCGCTTTTGCTTGCGCCTCTCTCGCTTTGGTTCTCTGCCTGTCTCGGTGGTCCTTCTCGGCCCTCGTTCGTGCATCGCCCCCTTCGCCCTGCTCGATCGCCCACTTTTCCCTCCCTTGGCCGCCCTTCGCTGCCAAGTCCGGACTTGTCTATAAATAGCCTGACCCCCGCGATGTGTAGTCGAACCTCAGCGTTCAAAATAGGACTAAATAAAGTGCCTTCTACTTTATTCTCTGAGTGTTCCTCACGTCTCATTTCGAGACTAGTCTTATCTTGAACGGATCTTTGCTTCCCTCGCTCCCTCTCCGAGTCCACTTCGGACTTTACCCTTGCCTTCCCTGAGCTCACTTCGAGCTCACTTCTTCTTTTGCCGTTGAGTCCCCTTCGGACTCTAACA